>NC_037670.1:132679693-132680190 GCF_003255815.1 Theropithecus gelada | reverse complement strand
TTTTTTTTTTTTTTTTTTTTTTTTTGTATTTTTAGTAGAGACAGGGATTCACCGTGTTAACCAAGATGGTCTTGATCTCCTGACCTCGTGATCCGCCCGCCTCAGCCTCCCAAAGTGCTGGTATTCAGGCATGAGCCACTGCACCCGGCCGTGTTTTTTTTTTGGTGGGGGGGTTTGTTTTGGATAGAGGAGTCCTGTCCTGTGAGCCCCCTTACATTGTCACACAGTAAAACTATCTACTCACATAACCCCCACCTGCTTAGATTATAATAATTTCAGTAACACCTTCTAGATGATGATCATGATAAATATGTACTTGTTTCTTTCAATATGAGTATTAGTAATAAAGTATAGCTTTGCAACATGGATTTTATTTAAATCCATATTTAGTTTTATTAATGATCTCCAGATTATAAAGTGTTTTATTCTGGGTGTTTTACAGTTTCTTTGTCTTTTTTTTTTTTTTTTTTTTTTTTTTTTTTTTTTTTTTTTTTTTT